>NC_074670.1:32822075-32847075 GCF_029448725.1 Salvelinus fontinalis | reverse complement strand
ATAAGCTAAATAAATAATCAACCAATCATCATTATCACCATCTCAATTACCATCTCTCCTACTCAAATCAGGGTTTTCAATGTGTCAGCTGGAGGCAACTGTGCAATTGGTTGCATGACTATGGCTTGATGATATAACGGTCAAATAAAAACGAGTAAAACATCAGGAAGCAGACTCAAATAACCTATGAAATAGCTAGGTTTAAATCCCCACATTGCCCCGCCTCCAGAGAGGATCCACCAGCTAGGTTTAAAAACAGGGTTGAGGAGCATGAGTCTGTGCTGGAACACTATGTAAATATGTGCTGCAGCCAGGGGGCATAGCCCCCACCTTCCCTGCTCTCTTACATGTACCAGACAGTCTGTGTGTTTGCTTTCCCTAACAGCCCCACCCATGTCCAGTTGGCAGCTCTACACAGCTAGCCTGGACCGGCTCTGTTTGGTCATCATTATAGCTCCACTGCTCTCCCTGCTTTCTCTAATGCATGTCACCTGCATGAGGGTGTCACCGCTGGCAAAGCAAGGGTTAACTCTATTTTGTCCAGGCGTGTGTGTGTGTGTGTGTGTGTGTGTGTTCTTGTCCGTGTCTGTGTGTATATATGTGTGTGTTTGTCCGTGCATCCCTGGCTGTGGCTATGTGTATGTAAAGGAGAAATTTGCCTGTCCTTGCCTAAGTGAATGGCTAGGATTAAGCTGACAGCCCACCTTAGTGATGGCGAAATAATTGGTTGTTCAGCTCTGTCCTTGTCAGAGCGCTGACAGTTCTGCAGATGTCCTGTGCGGTTCGCCAAAGGTTAGGCTCAGCTGGGGCCGTCGTTCATTAATCATTCTGCTCTGACAGTGCTCCGAGCAGCCCGCAGCTGCCACCCCGTCCCCCTCAATTTCTGTCACCGCTTTCCTCCCACCCCATCCAAGTCTCCCTCTTCCCCCATGTGGGGGGGACATACACACAAACATACACACAAACATATACACAAACAAGCAGGACTATGCTTAGACTCCCATTTGCGTGAAAAAGATTAAATGTAACGATGTATAGCTATGGGAAGCCGCATGCATTTATACACAGGTAGGACTGTTAGCCTATATGGGCAGGACTGTTAGCCTACGCAGGTAGGACTGTTAGCCTAAATGGGCAGGACTGTTAGCCTACACAGTTTGAACTGTTAGCCTACGCAGGTAGGACTGTTAGCCTAAATGGGCAGGACTGTTAGCCTGCACAGGCAGGACAGTTAGCCTACACAGTTATGGGCAGGACTGTTTTTTTTTAGATCAGCTTTAATATTGCAAAAATATTGTAGCTTCCATAAATGTAACTGTCTGCATCACTTCCAATCCCCATATTTTTTTTTTGCATATATATACACACATACATACACTTATATATACATACAGTTGAAGTCTTAGGTTGGAGTCATTAAAACTTGTTTTTCAACCACTCCACACATTTATTTTTAACCAACCTTAAGTTTTGGAAAGTCGGATAGGACCTCTACTTTGTGCATGACACAAGTAATGTTTCCAACAATTATTTCACTTATAATTCAATGTATCACAATTGCAGTGGGTCAGAAGTTAACATTAACTAAGTTGACTGTGCCTTTAAACAGCTTGGAAAAATCCAGAAAATGATGTCATGGCTTTAGAAGCTTCTGATAGGCTAATTGACATCATTTGAGTCAATTGGAGGTGTACCTGTGGATTTATTTCAAGGGCTACCTTCCAAACTCAGTGCCTCTTTGCTTTACATCACGGAAAAATCAAAAGAAATCAGCCAAGATCTCAGATTTTGTTTTAGACCTCCACAAGTCTGGTTCATCTTTGGGAGCAATTTCCAAACTCCTGAAGGTACCACGTTCATCTGTACAAACAATAGTACTCAAGTATAAACACCATGGAACCACGCAGCCGTCATACCACACAGGAAGGAGATGCGTTCTTTTTCCTAGAGATGAGCGTGCTTTGGTGCGAAAAGTGCAAATCAATCCCAGAACAACAGCAAAGGACCTTGTGAAGATGCTCCACAGTAAAACGAGTCCTATATCGACATAACCTGAAAGGCCGAATTTTGGCCCATTCCTCCTGACAGAGCTGGTGTAACTGAGTCAGGTTTGCAGGCCTACTTGCTCGCACACGCTTTTTCAGTTCTGCCCACACATTTTCTATGGGATTGAGGTCAGGGCTTTGTGGTGGCCACTCCAATACCTTGACTTTGCTGTCCTTAAACCATTTTAAGCTGTCCTAAACAACTTGCCAAAACTATAGTTTGTTAACAAGATATTTGTGGAGTGTTCAAAAAACAAGTTTTAATGACTCCAACCTAAGTGTATGTAAACTTCCAACTTCAACTGTATACACATGTAAATACATATGTATACATCTACATACATATCTTTAAAAATATATATATTTTCCTTTATTACTCTCCAACCCTACCACCCCTCCCCCAATTGGAGCAAACTAGTGAACAACAACACCTAAGCCTTTATTTCCAGCTTATACATACTATATGCATTTTATGGACACAGTCTATTTTACAATTCTATTTTGTTTATTTTTACACCCGTCCTTCATCTACCCTCAACCTCTCCCAAATATTTCTGATGTCAATCCGGTTTGATTGCTATTTACCATATCTTTCAGTGCTCTTTCACAAAAGTTTCTACTGTGCTCTTTCACAAAAGTTCTTAACCTATATATGTTTTACAGGCACAGTATGTTTTACATGAGTTATCTTGTTGTTATTAGTTGTTATTAGTCCCAACCTTCAGCTCCATTCTACCCCTCCCATCTGTCTCTATTTGCCATATATTTTTGCAACTGTCCTGTGATGCTTCACAAAAGTTCTGAACCTTTCTATTCTCTTTGTTTCTACCGATTGGAAATTGAAAATATGTTTTTTTGCTAAAAGTATTATGATATTATTGATCGATTGACTATGACTTTTCAGATCACCCAGTAGTGCTATCTGCAGGGTTATATGCTATCCAGGTAAATATTTCAATTCGTCGGCCATTCCTGGACCTGTGACCAAAAACAAGCTACATATGGACAGTACCAAAACAAATTATCTAAAGATTCTGCCTCTTTGTAGCAAAATCAGCAGAGCTGGGAAGGTTGTATCCCCCATATAAATAACATTCTATTGTTTGCAAGAATTTTGTATATCTTTTAAATTGAACAATTCTAAGTTTTGAATCTGGAGTCGTTGGAATCAGTACGTCAAAAAATCTCTTCCCAACTATTTTGCGATCTATTTGGCACGGCTGTCAATTTTTTGGTCCTTATATGAAACTGGTATACTTTTTTATTTATCACCATTTTTCTTTAACCAATTATGGTCTTTAAATGCAGGGCCGACAGACAACTTCTTCACTTTTTCCCCCTTCCACTTTCCTCTTCCATTTTTGTGATAATGGCAGGACTGTTAGTCTACATGGGCAGGACTGTTAGCCTACATGGGCAGGACTGTTAGCCTACATGGGCAGGACTGTTAGCCTACATGGGCAGGACTGTTAGCCTACATGGGCAGGACTGTTAGCCTACATGGGCAGGACTGTTAGCCTACATGGGCAGGACTGTTAGCCTACATGGGCAGGACTGTTAGCCTACATGGGCAGGACTGTTAGCCTACATGGGCAGGACTGTTAGTCTACATGGGCAGGACTGTTAGTCTACATGGGCAGGACTGTTAGTCTACATGGGCAGGACTGTTAGTCTACATGGGCAGGACTGTTAGTCTACATGGGCAGGACTGTTAGTCTACATGGGCAGGACTGTTAGTCTACATGGGCAGGACTGTTAGCCTACATGGGCAGGACTGTTAGCCTACATGGGCAGGACTGTTAGTCTACATGGGCAGGATTGTTAGCCTACGCAGGCAGGACTGTTAGCCTACATGGGCAGGACTGTTAGCCTACATGGGCAGGACTGTTAGTCTACATGGGCAGGACTGTTAGCCTACATGGGCAGGACTGTTAGCCTACATGGGCAGGACTGTTAGCCTACATGGGCAGGACTGTTAGCCTACATGGGCAGGACTGTTAGCCTACGCAGGCAGGACTGTTAGCCTACATGGGCAGGACTGTTAGCCTACGCATGCAGGACTGTTAGTCTACATGGGCAGGACTGTTAGCCTACATGGGCAGGACTGTTAGCCTACACGGGCAGGACTGTTAGCCTACGCAGGCAGGACTGTTAGCCTACATGGGCAGGACTGTTAGCCTACGCATGCAGGACTGTTAGTCTACATGGGCAGGACTGTTAGCCTACATGGGCAGGACTGTTAGCCTACACGGGCAGGACTGTTAGCCTACACGGGCAGGACTGTTAGCCTACACGGGCAGGACTGTTAGCCTACGCAGGCAGGACTGTTAGCCTACAAGTGGACAAGCTGGACAAGTGGTAAAACAGGAAGGCAGACGAAATGCTAACATGCAATTTGAAGTGCACGTTATCAGCAAATGATCAAATTCACTTATTTATGAAGCTCATGTGTTATCTGCATTGAATAATGGGCCCATTGTTGTGCACACAATTTTAAATACTACGTACAAAACAAAATGTCTTCCTCTACATTTCTCATAATCTCCCATTTCTAGGGGTGTGCCGACATGGCCATACTCGGATTCGTAATCTGATCCGTAAATTGACAGATGATAGTCAGACCGGATGATAGTCGGACCAGATGTTTGAATATGCCGAAGAAGATGTTGGTAAAACAAATCTCCTAGCACATTTATAGACCAAACAAGCTGCAGTGGGCAAACAAGTTTGCTATCAGTCAGAATGCTTGTCAGGCATTACATTTTTGTTTCCCTACTCTCACCCTGTTTGTTAGATATTATCCACATTGATAGCTTGATAGCAAATGGTCTTGCCATTTGATGTATCATAGTAGCAGGCTAACAAGAGGCAGCAGCAATCTGGATGATCAGACCAAAACAGAGAAGTGAATATCCAATCAGAGTAGTAGGATCAACGTACAGCCCGCCCTTGTTTTTACCAACAGGCAAACTAGCCAGTTGAGTTTAGACCACGTAGCACCTCACCTGACTGGCATGAGAAATATGCGTGCTCCCACCCGAAAATGTATTTTTTTCAGATCACGGAAATGTACAAAAAATACTCGGATCATAATCGTATCCAGGAATTTGCCCCTATTCGTTACCTATTCGTTACTTGTTTTGTCTGAGTATTTGGCAAACTTCTATCCATTATGTCACATTTAACACTTCATGAGTCCATTAATCCCAGTGCAGAACCTCTGTGTAAAAATTTATTAAATGATTTATGATGGCCAATGGCTAACTTGAGTAAATATTCTACTGTATGGTGCAATTGCATTCTGGGAGGCTAAGCTAGCATCTCATGGTTTATGAAATATAGATATGGACCATGTGTTGTCAATAAACAAGATGTGAACTTAGATGTTTAAACTCAGTATAAGATCCTAGACACAGTCACAAATGACCTCTCAGATGACCCAACCCTGGTCATCACCATTTTGACCACGTCAGCATCATTTCACCACACCCCTCTCCACATCCTGCTTTCTATCCATCTAACCTATATTTTCTTCAACTTAGCTTTGTTCTCTCTTCTTACCCCTATACCCTCCACCTCTCCCTCCCCTGTAATCACCCTCCTCCACGCTTCCATCTCTCTCAGGGGTGGTGTACATCAGTGCATGCAAGGGAAGGGAGGGAACAAGGGATGGAGGGATGAAGGGAGAGGTGTAGATTGGGCACTAAGTGCTGTGAGGAGCTGAGATAAATCCTCCATTATGGCCTATCTGCTCCACCCTGGGCCTGATTAATGGCCGGTACTGGGCGGCGTGATGTGAGCCACGTGGCAGATGCCCCTGAGAGGGTCTCTCTGTCTGCAGTGTGGCCCTCTGGCCCCCACTGGCCACTGACCACCACCACAGCACGAGGTACTAACAGATGTCCTCCACGGTCAATGGACTCCCCAGGAGATAGACAAGCTGGATGTGTAGACCAAATAGATCCTTAATTAATGATTGAGAACCCTTGTAAAGCCTTATGTTGAAGGCCAGGAGTGTTTCCTGGGTGTGTGAATTGACCAGGGAACACTCTTGGCCCTTGTTAAAAAAATATATATAGTATTTTTATTGCACTTTCACAACGTTCTCCCACATTAAGAGATACAGTAACAAAGATAAAATAAAAATGACAAAATAAATGAACAAATAGACTGAAATTATACACAAAAGCTCAGTTTAAATAAAGGAATTAGGTCCAACACATGGAAAGTACAGTGTAATCCTGAGACAAGTAAACAACCACCATTCTAAGAAAATCCTTGCAGCATAATTTAGGGGCAGCAGGTACCCTAAAGGTTAGAGCGTTGGGCCAGTAACCAGAATGTTGCTGGATCACATCCCTGAGCTGACAAGGTAAAAATATGTTGTACAGCCCCTGAACAATGCAGTCAACCCACTGTTCCCCGGTAGGCCGTCATTGTAAATAAGAATTTGTTCTTAACTGACTTGCCTAATTAAATAAAGGTTAAATAAAAGAAGGTCAGCATCCTGGTGTCGCCTCTTCACTGTAGACATTGAGACAGGTGTTTTGCGGGTACTATTTAATGAAGCTGCCAGTTGAAGACTTGTGAGGCGTCTGTTTCTCAAGCTAGACACTCTAATGTACTTGTCCTAATGTACTTGTCCTCTTGCTCGGTTGTGCACCGGGGCCTCCCACTCCTCCTTCTATTCTGGTTAGAGCCAGTTTGCGCTGTTCTGTGAAGGGAGTAGTATACAGCGTTGTACAAGATCTTCAGTTTCTTGGCAATTCCTCGCAATAGCCTTCAATTCTCAGAACAAGAATAGACTGACGAGTTTCAGAAGAACGTTTTTTGTTTCTGGCTATTTTGAGTCTGTAATTGAACCCACAAATGCTGATGCTCCAGGTACTCAACTAGTCTAAAGAAGGACAGTTTCAATTGCTTCTTTAATCAGAACTACAGTTTTCAGCTGTGCTAACATAATTGCAAAAGGGTTTTCTAATGATTAATTAGCCTTTCAAAATTATGAATGAAAACTTGGATTGGCTAACACAATGTGCCATTGGAACACAGGAGTGATGGTTGCTGATAATGGGTCTCTGTACGCCTATGTAGATATTCAATAAAAAATCTGCCGTTTCCAGCTATAATAGTCATTTACAACATTAACAATGTCTACACTGTAATTTTAACGTACAAAAAATATGCTTTTTTTTCAAAAACAAGGACATTTTTAAGTGACCCCAAAATTTTGAACGGTAGTGTATATCCTACCAACGCGACATTAAAAAACGTAATATCTTATGTTTCACCGAGTCGTGGCTGATCGACAACATTAATAACATACAGCTGGCAGGATATGCACTGTATCGGCGGGATAGAACAGCAGCCTCTAGTAAGAAACGGGGCAGAGGCCTATGTATATTTGTAAACAACAGCTGGTGCACAAAATCTTGTGAATTCTCTAGGTTTTGCTCACTAGAGGTAGAGTATCTCATGATAAGCTGTAGACCACACTATCTACCTCGAGAGTTTTCATCTGCATTTTTCATGGCTGTGGACATACCATCACAGCCCGATGCTGTCACTAAAACCACACTCAATGAGCTGTATACCGCCATAAGCAAACAGAAAAACGCTCATCCTGAGGCTGCGCGTTGCTAGTGGCCGGGGACTTTAATGCAGGGAAACTTAAATCAGTTTTACCTCATTTCTATCGGCATGTTAATTGTGCAACCAGAGTGGACAAAACTCTAGACAACCTTTACTCCAGACACAGAGACACGTTCAAAGCTCTCCCTCACCCTCCATTTGGCAAATCTGACCATAATTCTATACTCTTGATTCCTGCTTACAAGCACAAATTTAAGCAGGAAGCACCATTGAGTCGATCTGTGAAAAAAGTGGTCAGATGAAGCAAATGCTAAACTACAGGACTGATTTGCTTGCACAGACTGGAATATGTTCCGAGATTCTTCCTATGGCATTGAGAAGTACACCACATCAGTCACTGGCTTCATCAATAAGTGCATCAATGATGTTGTCCCCACAGTGACTGTATGTACATATCCCAACCAGAAGCCATGGATTACAGGCAACATTTGCCCTGAGCTAAAGGGTAGAGGTGCTGCTTTCAAGGAGCGAGACTCTAACCTAAAAATCCAGCTATGCCCTCCGACGAACCATTAAACAGACAAAGTGTCAATACAGGACTAAGATCGAATCATACTACACCGGCTCCGACGCTCATCGGATGTGGTAGGGCTTGCAAACTATTACAGACTACAAAGGGAAGCACAGCCAAGAGCTGCCCAGTGACACGAGCCTACCAGACGAGCTAAATAACTTCTATGCTTGCTTCGAGGCAAGTAACACTGAAACATGCATGAGATCAACAACTTGGATTTGGCATGGGTCCTCAGATCCTCAAAAGGTTTTACAGCTGCACCATCGAGAGCATCCTGACAGGTTGATTTACTGCCTGGTATGGCAACTGCTCGGCCTCCGACCGCAAGGCACTACATATACGGCCCAGTACATCAACGGGGCCAAGCTTCCTGCCATCCAGGACCTCTATACCAGGCGGTGTCAGAGGAAGTCCCTAAAAATTGACTTCAACCACCCTGGTCATAGACTGTTCTCTCTGCTACCGCACGGCAAGCGATACCGGAGCATTAACCCCAAGCCATAAGACTCCTAAAC
Organism: Salvelinus fontinalis; assembly: GCF_029448725.1. Classification (NCBI taxonomy): domain Eukaryota; kingdom Metazoa; phylum Chordata; class Actinopteri; order Salmoniformes; family Salmonidae; genus Salvelinus; species Salvelinus fontinalis. The sequence continues at coordinate 32,838,349 of NC_074670.1, read as the reverse complement.
AGCTAATCAAATGGCTACCCGGACTATTTGCCTTGCCCCCCTCCCTTCTACACTGCTGCTACTCTGTTATTATCTATGCATAGTCACTTTAATAACTCTACCTACATGTACATATTACCTCAGTTACCTTGACACCGGTGCCCCCGCACATTGACTCTGTACCGGTACCCCCTGTATGATTTTGATTTGATAGCCCCGCTATTTCCTGATTTACAACGATAGTTGTCCAGTTTGTTGACATGACGACCAGACAAAGACCAGAGATACGTTTTTCTGTCTTTTTTTCACACCTCTGTCTTTCATCTGTCCTTTTCTTTTTGTGTGACATGGTCCTTCCTGATGTGAAGTGAATCCAAAGTTCAGTGCAAAAGAGCCAGTGGGCTATTTTAATTATTTGTTATTCTTATCTCTTACTTTTTTTTAGGTATTTTCTTAAAACTGCATTGTTGGTTAAGGGCTTGTAAGTAAGCGTTTCACTGTAAGGTCTACACCTGTTGTATTCAGCGCATTTGACAAATAAAATGTGATAAGATTTTATTTGAATTTCCTCGCATGTGCAACAATGAATCAGCTAAGTTAGCTAGCTAGTTAACGTGAGCCTACTAGGCTAAATATAGGCTACATATTGAATAACAATCGTCTCAGGCCAGTAGCACAGCATGTATATTTATGGTTGGATCAGAATTGCCATCATAATCATTGGCCTGTACAGAGAATTAAGTCCAAATCCCCATCTCCATCCATGGCTTTGGAAAGGGACGATTTAGCAAGCTAGCTTACATTTACATCACATTTAAGTCATTTAACAGACGCTCTTATCCAGAGCGACTTACAAATTGGTGCATTCACCTTATGATATCCAGTGGAACAACCACTTTACAATAGTGCATCTAACTCTTTTTTAAGGGGGGGGGGGGGGGGTTAGAAGGATTACTTTATCCTATCCTAGGTATTCCTTAAAGAGGTGGGGTTTCAGGTGTCTCCGGAAGGTGGTGATTGACTCCGCTGACCTGGCGTCGTAAGGGAGTTTGTTCCACCATTGGGGTGCCAGAGCAGCGAACAGTTTTGACTGGGCTGAGCGGGAACTGTACTTCCTCAGAGGTAGGGAGGCGAGCAGGCCAGAGGTGGATGAACGCAGTGCCCTTGTTTGGGTGTAGGGCCTGATCAGAGCCTGAAGGTACGGAGGTGCCGTTCCCCTCACAGCTCCGTAGGCAAGCACCATGGTCTTGTAGCGGATGTGAGCTTCAACTGGAAGCCAGTGGAGAGAGCGGAGGAGCGGGGTGATGTGAGAGAACTTGGGAAAGTTGAACACCAGACGGGCTGCGGCGTTCTGGATGAGTTGTAGGGGTTTAATGGCACAGGCAGGGAGCCCAGCCAACAGCGAGTTGCAGTAATCCAGACGGGAGATGACAAGTGCCTGGATTAGGACCTGCGCCGCTTCCTGCGTGAGGCAGGGTCGTACTCTGCGAATGTTGTAGAGCATGAACCTACAGGAACGGGTCACGGCCTTGATGTTAGTTGAGAACGACAGGGTGTTGTCCAGGATCACGCCAAGGTTCTTAGCACTCTGGGAGGAGGACACAATGGAGTTGTCAACCGTGATAGCGAGATCATGGAACGGGCAGTCCTTCCCCGGGAGGAAGAGCAGCTCCGTCTTGCCGAGGTTCAGCTTGAGGTGGTGATCCGTCATCCACACTATGTCTGCCAGACATGCAGAGATGCGATTCACCACCTGGTTATCAGAGGGGGGAAAGGAGAAGATTAATTGTGTGTCGTCTGCATAGCAATGATAGGAGAGACCATGTGAGGATATGACAGAGCCAAGTGACTTGGTGTATAGCGAGAATAGGAGAGGGCCTAGAACAGAGCCCTGGGGGACACCAGTGGTGAGAGCACGTGGTGCGGAGACAGATTCTCGCCACGCCACCTGGTAGGAGCGACCTGTCAGGTAGGACGCAATCCAAGCGTGGGCCGCGCCGGAGATGCCCAGCTCGGAGAGGGTGGAGAGGAGGATCTGATGGTTCACAGTATCAAAGGCAGCCGATAGGTCTAGAAGGATGAGAGCAGAGGAGAGAGAGAGTTAGCTTTAGCAGTGCGGAGCGCCTCCGTGACACAGAGAAGAGCAGTCTCAGTTGAATGACTAGTCTTGAAACCTGACTGATTTGGATCAAGAAGGTCATTCTGAGAGAGATAGCAGGAGAGCTGGCCAAGGACGGCACGTTCAAGAGTTTTGGAGAGAAAAGAAAGAAGGGATACTGGTCTGTAGTTGTTGACATCGGAGGGATCGAGTGTAGGTTTTTTCAGAAGGGGTGCAACTCTCGCTCTCTTGAAGACGGAAGGGACGTAGCCAGCGGTCAAGGATGAGTTGATGAGCGAGGTGAGGTAAGGGAGAAGGTCTCCGGAAATGGTCTGGAGAAGAGAGGAGGAGATAGGGTCAAGCGGGCAGGTTGTTGGGCGGCCGGCCGTCACAAGACGCGAGATTTCATCTGGAGAGAGAGGCGAGAAAGAGGTCAAAGCACAGGGTAGGGCAGTGTGAGCAGAACCAGCGGTGTCGTTTGACTTAGCAAACGAGGATCGGATGTTGTCGACCTTCTTTTCAAAATGGTTGACGAAGTCATCAGCAGAGAGGGGGGAGGAGGGGGAGGAGGATTCAGGAGGGAGGAGAAGGTGGCAAAGAGCTTCCTAGGGTTAGAGGCAGATGCTTGGAATTTAGAGTGGTAGAAATTGGCTTTAGCAGCAGAGACAGAAGAGGAGAATGTAGAGAGGAGGGAGTGAAAGGATGCCAGGTCCGCAGGGAGGCAAGTTTTCCTCCATTTCCGCTCGGCTGCCCGGAGCCCTGTTCTGTGAGCTCGCAATGAGTCGTCGAGCCACGGAGCAGGAGGGGAGGACCGAGCCGGCCTGGAGGATAGGGGACATAGAGAGTCAAAGGATGCAGAAAGGCAGGAGAGGAGGGTTGAGGAGGCAGAATCAGGAGATAGGTTGGAGAAGGTTTGAGCAGAGGGAAGAGATGATAGGATGGAAGAGGAGAGAGTAGCGGGGGAGAGAGAGCGAAGGTTGGGACGGCGCGATACCATCCGAGTAGGGGCAGTGTGGGAAGTGTTGGATGAGAGCGAGAGGGAAAAGGATACAAGGTAGTGGTCGGAGACTTGGAGGGGAGTTGCAATGAGATTAGTGGAAGAACAGCATCTAGTAAAGATGAGGTCAAGCGTATTGCCTGCCTTGTGAGTAGGGGGGGAAGGTGAGAGGGTGAGGTCAAAAGAGGAGAGGAGTGGAAAGAAGGAGGCAGAGAGGAATGAGTCAAAGGTAGACGTGGGGAGGTTAAAGTCACCCAGAACTGTGAGAGGTGAGCCATCCTCAGGAAAGGAACTTATCAGGGCGTCAAGCTCATTGATGAACTCTCCAAGGGATCCTGGAGGGCGATAAATGATAAGGATGTTAAGCTTGAAAGGGCTGGTAACTGTGACAGCATGGAATTCAAAGGAGGCGATAGACAGATGGGTCAGGGGAGAAAGAGAGAATGTCCACTTGGGAGAGATGAGGATCCCAGTGCCACCACCCCGCTGACCAGAAGCTCTCGGGGTGTGCGAGAACACGTGGGCAGACGAGGAGAGAGCAGTAGGAGTAGCAGTGTTATCAGTGGTAATCCATGTTTCCGTCAGTGCAAAGAAGTCGAGGGACTGGAGGGAAGCATAGGCTGAGATGAACTCTGCCTTGTTGGCCGCAGATCGGCAGTTCCAGAGGCTGCCTGAGACCTGGAACTCCACGTGGGTCGTGCGCGCTGGGACCACCAGGTTAGAGTAGCAGCGGCCACGCGGTGTGAAGCATTTGTATGGTCTGTGCAGAGAGGAGAGAACAGGGATAGACAGACACATAGTTGACAGGCTACAGAAGAGGCTACGCTAATGCAAAGGAGATTGGAATGACAAGTGGACTACACGTCTCGAATGTTCAGAAAGTTAAGCTTACGTTGCAAAAAATCTTATTGACTAAAATGATATAGTACTGCTGGCTGGTGAAATAGGCTAGCTAGCAGTGGCTGCGTTGTTGACTTTGTTTGAAAGTGTAGCTGGCTAGGTAACCTCTAACTGGCTAGGTAACCTCGACAATTACTCTAGACTACACAATTATCTTGGATACAAAGACGGCTATGTAGCCAGCTAAGATCAAACAAATCAAACTGTTGTACTGTAATGAAATGAAATGTAATACTACCTGTGGAGCAAAGCGGAATGCAACTACTCGCTCCAACCCGGAAGTGCGTATCGTAGAGGGAGAGGCAATAGAAGTGTTGTTTCTTCTGCAGGACATCAACACAAGCTGACTAGAAACAGTCAAGTTTTTCTGAAAATTATGTTTTGCTTAGGAAGTGATTTGATTGGTCTGAAACCAAATCCAAACTTGGCTAATAGTTTTATTTAATTTTTATCAAGGAAGGCCAAATTCTTGCTGGCATCAATCAATCAAATGCTATGGTGGCAATATGTTATGCTCTTTTGATCCAGACACGATCAGATACATGGGCTACACATACTGAGAGGTGCTGTTTCCTTCGCTCTGATGATTTCTCTGGTGAGATTCAGTCAAAATTATGAAAACACTGAGAGGTGAAAGATAAATTATTTTCTCATTTGTATTGGTAAAATATTTGACCAACACACGGCACATGACAAAAGATGGATACTTACAGAATATGCTAATGTAGGCTCTGTTTATCTTTTTGTCTCATTCCTAATGATCAATGTATGGCTAAAGGACCTTTACTTATAAGCCTATAGTATGGGATGATGTTCCATCTTATACAACATAGAGTATTACCCTGCAGATTAATAGACTAGCATGCTAACCACTATTTGACTGTTCTCTTTCACTTTTGCATTGTTTTCAATCGTTTCCCTATGAAATGTGTCAAAAGTGACTGATTACTTATATTTTCATATAAAATAGTGTTTTGGGGCACAATCATTGACTCACATGTTGGGCTAGAAAAAGAAGGAGTGTGGCGCCATGTGTTTAATTTTTGTTTACTTTTTTAGCAGAGAGGAGGCTGGTGAGAGGATCTATAGGAGTACGGGCTCATAATGGCTGGAATCAAATCAATTGAACGGTTTCGAACATATCAAACATATGGAAGCCACAGGTTTGACTTATCTCCATTTATTCCTTTCCAGCCATCACAATGAGCCCGTCCTCCTATAGCTCCTCCCACCAGCCTCTACTGTATTAGCATGCTAGGGGCTGTGAAAGACAGTGGAGGACCATATTCTCCCCAAGCTAATGAAATACTGTTATCACCATGGCAGCCTGCAGTGCAACCTCACTAGCATGTTTGCAACATGTCTTTCAAAGCATAAGCCACAGATGCAGGCTAGCTGGTTAGCTAATAGTTCATTCTCATTTAGGCAAACTCCCATTTTAGGATGTCCAGCCTAACACTTACCATTCACTGCACCTTTGTATCTCTTCTACTGGTTCCCTTGGAGCAAACGGAGCTTAGGGAGGACTGGGGATAATTGTAACACAGGACATTTTTAATACTTGCAATATCTCCACGCAGAAACAAGCTAGAGTGATGTAACTCACTCTGCACATTTTCCATTACAGGCCTATGTATTGACCTTCCACCTCTAGGAACTACATCTGTCTACCTTTAGAATAGCAATTGTGTCCCCAGAACCAACCTGGGCTATGTACTGACATCAGCAGTATGGGGAGGGGTGGAGGGTGTTGGTTGAAGGCAGGTGGGTGGGGAGCTCTGCTCTGTTGTGCAAGTCGGAGGAAATTCCCTCTCTTGTTCAGTCAAAACAGCCCTTTTCCCAGGAGACCAGCTAGCTATAATATACAGACAAAACACGACATGGAAACGAATAGCTGGCAGGATAAATGAAGATTTAAAAAGAGGAGGTGAGATGTAAAGTGAAGTTTGGGGTGCATTAGAAACTGAATGCACATGAGGAAGTGAAGGGACTCAACCAAATCATGACATGAGGCGACGCTGGAAGTGCATACCATACATAGGCTACAATATAAATATTCTATATCACATGACTATGCCAATGGGTTTTCATTCAGAAAATGGTCCAAATGAACGGTGGTCATACATGTATGATCATCTGCATTACCATGAGTGCTTAAGGGCTAAATATCTAGGATCTAATCTGAATCTGATCTAGTCTACAGTAAAGCCTTCATCCATTGTAGTTCATCAGTCACTACAGAAAGCCAATATATATAAAAACACTCTCCAGGTGCAAGGACATCTAAAACTGGAGGACCTGGAAGATATATCACCCCTGCTGATAATAAGCATGCAAAAATGACAGATCCTTTGCCATTCACGGGAAACATAGCAGGGAGTTTCTTTGATTTCTCCCTCAGAGATTACCTATGTATCATAAGTGTATGTAGATCATTCGGATGCAGTCACACCCCCTTGTGACTCTTCTACCAGCGTATAGTGAGAACACTGGGAGAGGCTCGGCTCACATGACTGGCCCTAGTCACATGACGGGGTCCTCCGAGGATCTCATCAGCCTGTATGTAGATGTGTGTGCTGAGTGAGTGATTGCCCAAAGCTGGAAATTGGTGTAGAGGGCTTCACGGGGGAATTGGAGAGACGAGTTCTCAGGCGCACACACATATACACACACACAGGCACATACACACACACAGACAGGCGAACGAGCGAGCACACACAAACACACACACACACACACACACACACACACACACACACACACACACACACACACACACACACACACACACACACACACACACACACACACACACACACACACACACACACACACACACACATATGCACAAACACACACACACCAACCTGGCATGATTAAGGTTCTATGCAGAGGGGTTTTTGAGTGCTTCTGTGCTGCGGCTGCTTGTTTTCCCTACTGAATATATGAGGCATTGTCACAGTATTCTCCAAGCAGGATGAAACCATCATTTCAAACGCAAGATCCGCTGTAATTATATTGTAATTTGAAATGTGAAATATACTGTAATAGTAAAACATTTGAATTTCCCTACTATAGAATTATAAATAATATTTTTCCAAAGCATACCCTCACTACTTCATTTTGTACTCCATCGTTGTCCAGCTAGTTGTCAGAAATGGAGATTTAAAACGGCTAATGTTGTTCGTTTACCTTCATCTTATCTTAATTAGCCACTGGTCTCTCATCGATCTTTGATCAATCAATGATTCTGATCAGGTGAGATCATGGGTGCTGTAGAGATATCAATGCTGTGATGGATGATTGATAGTACCACCGCAGCAATCGATTATGGCGGATGGAGCCGATAACAATCCTACTCATTTACAGCCTATCGCTTCGATTGCGTTACCCACAGCCTAGCCTCAACGTCTTCTATGTCCCATGTCTAATGAATGGATATCAACACTATAAAGAGGGGTTTGATTCGTATATGTTTGTGTTTAGTTAGTGTCAGACTGTTGTTCATCTTTAGGAATCCTAAATGTTTAAGTTAAAATCAGGTAAATATTTAAGACCTATTAGCTATACTATAGGGATGGATAGAGTAGGGATGGATAGACTTAACTAATATATTTAGGGTAAAATCAGGCATGTGTATAGGACGTGTTTCATAATTATGGAAACGTTAACACGTTTAGGGTCAAATTGGGGTAGAACCTTTAGTGCACCATGTAGGGAAGGAGAGGGTTATATTAGGCGAATATGTCACTACAGTCCCAGATTTGTGTACACCTCTCAGACCGACCTCGACACGTCCACACAGACAGTCACATCCCATGGCCACTCGGTACCGCGGTCCGCCGGGTCCCCCTCTCAGCGGATTAGGGGTGAGGGGGGTGATTTGTTACCCTTTTGGGAGGCTGTCTTGGACGCTCATTTCCCCTGCTGCATATTCTGCCACCCCCTCCCGCCAACCCCCTTCCACCCCCACTCCCCTTCTGCATTTTGATGAATAGCCAGCCACATGAAGGCAAGCAGCAGATCTCGCCACCAAGGTTACAGTAACCTGGGCTAGCATCTGGGGCTACCTGCCTCCAATTAGCACTGGAGAGAGGGAGCGAGGGAGAGGGGGGAGGAGGGAGGAGAGGAGGGGGGTGAGCAAGGCAAAGGAATGGACCAAACATCCGCCTTTACGGGCATTAAATCTGCATGGCAATTTCTCTGCGCCGCTCACCGGTGCTACGATTACTCCGCCCCTCACCCCCTCCAGCAGGTTTATGTCTAGCCGCCTATCTTTTGTCAGTGATCACCCGGCCCCGCTCTGATTACTGGTTGAGAATGTTATGGATCGCTCTGAAGGACAGGGTGGACGCAAACCCTAAATGGATATTCTTTTCAGTGTAATGCGGCTATAGCCTAGGTAGATGGGGAGGCTGTTGGAATACGGATTGGTTCGTTTTTTTGTCGGTTACCGCATTGGGCCAACATTTTGTACAGTCAAGTGATTATCAATATTCCTTAAGATGTATATGTAGAAATAGGGAGAAGTTATGGAAGAAGTAGAGCAATTAGAAAGAATGAAGAGGGAAATTGTCAGTACTCCAATTTACGATATACAGTACAGTATGTAAGTACTGTGTGTGGAACCCCAATGTATAACAACAAAGAGAGTCGCACACTCCACATGTTTAACCTCCCAGTCATTTATTGGGTAAAAAAACAACCAACGTTTAGTTTTTTTACCCAATAAATTACTGGGAGGTTATATTTGTTTTTATAGCTTACAGTTTATTCTCTGTTACTCCGCACCTCTACACGAAATAATCTTCTCTGGGTGTGAGCCAGCTCAATGCTTTTAATTGAACCACAATGTACGACACAGTACAATGTATACAACTATACTATATTATACTGTATATGGAATGGTTGAGGAACTAACCCACTATTTGACCGGTACTGTTGTTGCATGGCAGACAGAATCAGAACCAGACAAACCCTGGCACAGGACTGGTGCCCACATTTCTCATGCCCCACTGTGACCACGCTCTCCTTCTCCAACAGCAATGACGGGGGCCAAAACACTCCCTTCACCCCCCCACATCCCTCCCATCCACGCCACCTCAACCTACTTTCCAGACAGACCCCAGTCTGCTCTCTCTATTTTCTCACCGCCACCAACTCCCCTCTTCCATCCCTCTTGTCACAAGTGGCCAGTACACAATCACATATAAAAAAATATGAGAAATATTGAGAAAGGGGAGAGTGGGGAAAAAGTTGAACTCTGACACTATCTCAGGCTCTTGTGGTCTTCCCGTTTGCTTTAGTTTAGCACACAAAGGCAAAACACAGCACTTTCTTCTCTGGAGACAGTGGCTTTGGGTTTTCATCCCAGTCCAAATCAACTAGAAACCGGTGCCTCTGGCAGCTTGTAGACACTGAAGTACAAGAGGGGCACTTCACTTTTCAGATCACAATTAAAAGGCTTTAGTCCCTCATATTGTGCCAAGAATGGTAACGATTGTGTTCAGACAAGTGAATGCGTTATACAGTGCCAAATATGGACTCGGTGGAGTGGTGATTTGAGTGACTCACCGGTCAAAGGGCGTCTGTTTTTCCAAACAGATTATGGAACAAACCAACAAGGGGTTTCAACGTCGACCTTGACACATTTGTAGGCATACCACCTGTAGAAGCCACACACACAGCCACACACAACCAACGGTATTAACTGACAACATATCCCAGAGGTCACACTCAGGGTTGGGTAGGTGACATTGTAAATGCAATTCATTACAGTTACTAGTTACTTGTCCAAAACTGTAATCAGTAATGTAACTTTTGGATTACCCAAACTCAGTAATGTAATCTGATTACAAACTTAAGAAAGGTATCATAACATATTTTTTTGCAATCATCCTTTCTGAACTTAAAAGTAATCCAAATATGAATCATGTCATTTTCTAAAGTATCTTAATCGAATTACAATATTTAATGTAACTGATTAAAGGTACACTTTTTGTATAATCAGATTACATGAAAGAGATTACATGTAATCAGTTCCTACCCAACCGTGGTCACACTATATACGGCTACTGTATTGTGAGCTCCCACTACATTGTAGATCCAAAGCTCTCAACCAGCAGGTCAAGGCCTTCAAGACCTACAGTATATTTGAGCTGAGGTGAAGGCCCACCTGCCCACCTATCCACCTACCCCTCCAACCCCCCACTCCTCCTCCTCCGTCTCATATTTATTTGTGCATGTTGGGTGGTGTGTGTGTGCTCCTGTCTATGTCTATGTCTATGTCTGTGTCTGTGTGTGTGCATGCCTGTATGTGTGTGTGTTTATGTTTGCATCCATACTCTGCTATGCTCAGTCTCGGGGGCCTGTGTGCTCCTGTCTATGTCTATGTCTGTGTCTGTGTGTGTGCATGCCTGTATGTGTGTGTGTTTATGTTTGCATCCATACTCTGCTATGCTCAGTCTCGGGGGCCTTTGGCTGCCCACCACTGGCGCTAATTGCTTCTGACATTGTTTGGCCTCTTGCCGCTCAGTTTGGGACAAACCCCTCATTCATGCGGTGTGGACAGCTCGTTAGGCCCGCTTCCCCGCTCCCTCCGACCTCCTTAATTAACTAGTAAGGAGCTGCTGGGAAATTTGCACACAAAGGCCCGATGTCTGGCCTCCCCTCCTCCCCGTCTCTTCCCCCATCCCCCCCAATCACCAGCCTCCCTCGCTTTCTCATCACCATCCCACACTCCGACACACACAGGTCCGGGGAATGGGGAAAGCATTACGAAAGAAAACAAAGATGGAAAGAAATGGCTCACTGTACACACATCGCCCTCCCTCCCTCGCTCCCTTCGACCCTCTCATCCTCGTCCCCCTCCACGCTCTCTCGTTTTTTTCCTGCAGTCCCTGAATTAGCGGTAGACCTCATTAGAGGGTCTTGTTTGGAAGAGATTCACTTTTATTTTGGATCTCTCTTTCTTTTTCTCTCTACCTCTCTCTACCTCTATCTCCCTCTCTTTCACTTTTTTGTTCACTCCTCACCCTTCTTGCTCTTATAACCACTTCCCCCTTTTCCCTCTCTTCCCTTCATTGGACTTGGGTTGGTGGAGGGCTCCCTAAAGGCAGTTAGCCGCCCCAGTGGAGACAAGGGCCCTCCAAAGGGGCCTGCTGAAGAATGTGCCAGGCGAAGAAGTGTAAACAGGTGGAGCCCCACCATTATGTGGGTCCCCTCTCCACATCTCCCACACACTACCTCACGCACACACATGCATGCACGCACACACACACACTCCCCCCTCTCCGCTGCATTCCTCCATCACCGCCCACCACCCCATTGCTCGTGGGCTTTTTTTCCTGTTTTGTTTTGTGTGTATTTTTTTCCCGGGCCCCCTCGTCCCCCTCTATCCCCGTTCAAAACGGGACCCTTTGTGCTTTTGTTGGGCCACAAGCCTTCACGACGGCCTCCCTCGCCTCTCCAGGGTGCCTTTCACCGGCGCTCTTTGTGACATCGTGCACAGGGTGGGGTGTGGGGTGTGGGTGTAGGCGGGAAGGGGGGGGGTTCCACAGGATCCATATCACAGCCTGGCCTCCCCACGTCACCGCACTCACTTTCTTCTACTCGTTCCTTCCCCCATCACTCCCCTCATTTTCCCAACGATTGTGCTCCTTCCTTTTCGTTCTCAGGCTTTCCTTCGTCATTACAGCATCGTTCAGGAGTGAATGGGTTTTGATCAATAGTCCATCAGTGCATTACTATACCTATAGGATTTGAGGAAACAGGTCGTATATTATGGACGATAGAAGGAGAAGAGCATTGATTTAAACGAATATTGTCACATAGCTGTGGACACAAGTAATAATGTGCGGCCCGTCGTTGTTTTGTCATTGTGTTATTACTGGTGCATTAATACTTTAAAGGAAGAATGAGGACTTAGTTCTGAACTAGTTCAAAGAATTTGGGTTTGTTCCTTGCTGCATGTACAGTATGTCTACTGTTGGTCTCAGGCCATGGGTTGACATTAAACTATAAGAATGTGCCTGCGTGTGGTTGTGCTTGTAGGTATGGGAGTGTGTATATGGGTCAATTTATGCCTGTCTAACTGTGTATGTGAGCGTGCGTAAGTTTGTGTTCGGGAAGGTGGCAGAGAGATGATGGAATCCTTCGCAGGAGAGAGAGGGGGACGAACGACAAGGAGAGAAAAGAAGAGAGAAACTTCTGTTCGCCTGGGGAGTACTCTGCGACCCATCTGTTGAAATCGCTCCACATATTGTGACCTAGATAAAGAGGAATAACTTCTGTTTCGTAGGTAGCTAGGACTACCGCCACGTCTTGGCGCTTGACACTGATCCATTCGTTTTGTTGGTCCAGTTGTCTCGAAATAGCGGACTTCTGCATCATTTCTACCCTTCCATATGTATGATAATAAGGTACTAATGAATGAAGGGTTAACACAAACAACCACCATTGCCAATGTGCCTCTCCATAAGCATGCATTAAAAGACAAGCTCGGTATTCAACACCATCCAACACTCGCTATCCTGGTTGGCTTTGCTGTATCTCCCCCTCATTCAGGACATCACTTTCCTTTCTGTTTCATTGTCTTTCTTGTACAAGGACTTCCATCTTTTTGTGAAGGCAGAAGGAGGAAGAAGGGGGTGGGTGATGTGGAGAGGAGGGGTGACGGGGTGAGAAGGGGGTTTGAGACAGCGATATCCCTCACGTTCATAAAGAGGCAGAATTGGTTCTGAGGGTGTCTTTCAGGGCAACCTGACCTTGAGAGGAGAACCAGGGAAGGCTCTACGATTGCATCCCAAATGATTCCATATTTTCTATAAAGTGCACTACTTTTGACAAGAGCCTTATGAGCCCTGGTGAAAGGTAGTACCCTTAAATAGGGTGCCATTTAGGACAAAGGGTGCCATTTAGGACAAAGTCTACCTCCACGGATCAGGAGGGGTTAAGTGGGGCCTGCACAACACACACACACCCACGCAGACACACACACACACACACACACACACACACACACACACACACACACACACACACACACACACACACACACACACACACACACACACACACACACACACAGGTGACAAGGGGCTCCTTTTGTGCACCACACTGACAATATTATGCTAGGCCAAATGAACATTTATTTGGCTTTTTTGCCAGGAAGTGCTCTTCTTGGCCATCTCCAGCCCACTTGAGCTCAGGTTTGGAGTGGCGAATGAGCCTCTCCTCACTTCCCTCACCCGCTCATTGTCTCCCCTGCCTGCCTGCCTCCCCAAATGAGGGCCCCAGGGTCTCCCTGCATCAATGGGGGGATGGCAGGGGGATGGTGTAACCTTTTAGAGATTTTTCTGTCCACCATTTTGTCCTGTCTGTTCCTAGCCAGCCTGCAAAGATACGCATATTGCACAGTCATCGGAGTCAAACCAGTGACATAAACACGTGTAAAAATATTGATTCATAGAATGAGAACTGTACACAATGATACAAATATGGCAGAGAGAAAAGGCCTGGTATGAAATAAACCCATCTTTCCGTCAAAGCCCCTTTCAGAGTTCCACATACTGTACATCCTTTAAGGCAATAAGAAAACTGATCCTAGATTAGCATTCTCTTTCAGATCATAATGAATACAATTACATGGACATGGAAGGAGGGCCTGATCCTAGATCAGCACTCCTACTCTGAGACGATTTGTGAATACTGGCCCTGATCTTGGTAGCCCTTTAAGATAATTATAACAATTAGGACCTGTGACCTGCACGTCACTCCTCCACTTCCCTCGAATCAGAGAGCGTTTTTCAGGGGCCAAACAGAGGTGTCACCTCCAAACGTAGTCGTCACCTCCGAGTGAGGAAGTACACAAGACGTGGGCCATAATAAAAGCAGCCATCCCTGCTCCTCTTTGTCAAGCCGCCACGTAGCCCGCATAAAATTTGAAGTGCGAATGTGATTATCGCTGGGCATTCATTTTTAATGGGCTTTGCCTCTATGTGTTTTAGCATGCGGCAAAGGCCCGGCAATCGGCTGACTCGGTCCCTTTTCTGCTGAGCGGGCATATATTTAGAGCACATATACATGCGCTGCTGTTTTCTCCTTCTCCATGCCAACCCTATTTTTCTTCATCCTCCTCCTCCTCCTTTCCCTCCCATCGTTCATCCCTCCTTCGTTCCAGAATGATGGGAGTAGGGCCAAGATGATGGAGGGCGAGTCAGTGCCCTCTGAGGTCTCTCTACCCAGTAGGGTCAGGTATGCTGGGGCGTCGGAACAGCCGAGCCACTGCTGCACTGACCTTTCTCAGGTCTGAGGAGAGCACTCGTGGAAGAGCAGAAGAGCAGAACCTTCATGAAATAAATCAAATTAGCTGGAGTAGTTAGCATATTGTTAATTTGTGCATAAAGTGCTTATATATGGTGTTAACCACTAATCCAGACACTGGGTTGTATTTTCTCTAATCTATTCTGTTCTATTATTTTCTATTATATTCTACATTATGTATCATCAATCTGTTACATTGACTACACCTGTTTAAATCCATTAAGACTACAGGCTGCTCAAGCCTGACTTAACGGAGCCTGATAGAAGAAAGTAGACAGGTTCACAATACAGTAGGCCTACATGCTTGCGTCCGTTCTCATAAAATACTTAATAATACACGGATGAAAAAAGAAAGCCAGAGATCACGTGAAACACAAAGAGATAAGAATTTAAAATTAAAATTGCTATATAGGCACACAGTCCAGTATACGGAAATCAATAACACATTATTAGCTGAGCAGGGCCAAAAGCAGAGATAGGTGAAGCTAAATACATATATATTCATAATAACAATATTGAGATGTATAAATAAAGGGGGGGGGGAGAAAGAAAAAGGGGGGAGTAAATTCCAACTGGATTTATTAGCTGCCAGTCTTCCTCCTGCCAATATGTGCCTTGGCTCCGCTGCCCAAAACGGTAACTGTCCAATGCCAGATCAAATTAGAGAGACTGACAGGCAATAAGAAATTGGTAAAGGTAAACCGCGTTTTCTCTCCCTTAGCCGAGAATCCAGAGTCCTTTACATATTAAAGGGGGGAGGCAGAAGCTAAGGGAAGTCCTGATAAAGTTTTTATTAAAGCTATGTGCATTTTCTCCCCTTTTCCCCCCTAGATCCTGATAAGGCCTGACAACGACACACAGGCATTCCAAGGACACATAAATGGCGTCACTGTCACTCTGTTTCCATGCTGTGGCCACAACACTACCTCAGCTAGCAGCTAGCTAGCAGCCATGGACCAAGTTATGCTAGCTATAGGTCTTTACAACACCAGATGAGTTTGATCTGTTTTGCATAAACAGGGAATTACGTTTTACCTAGGCAAAAAAACACATGTTTATGTATGATACTGTAAATAAATCTGGTTTATGTGTGTAAGTAAAATACTTTTGCCTACAGTATGTTAAGTCCCTGAATAATGGTGTGACAGCATAGTGTGTGATTCGGCTCTTTTCTTCAGTTCGTTCTCACTTTTTCCCACCAATTCTGTTCCCTAATTTCTCCCTACTCTGCCCTCTTCTCCACCCGCCTCCCTCCTCTCTTCTTCCACAGCTCCTCTCTCTCCTACTTTACCGTCTGACTTTTAGCACTGGGGCCACACAGAGCGCATCGGTAGGCCTTTTCAGGGGCAAAACAAAAATCCACTCCACTTCCCAGATGCTGTTTGACTGAGCCTGCCTGCGAACGAATGCTGCCCAGTTTGTTTTCAAATGAATAGCTGGGGGGAAAAACTAAACAGCCTTTTAGCTGCAGACGCGAGGAGAGGAGGCCCCCCAGTTTCTGCACTCTCTTCTCAGCGGGTCCATCTTTCTCTCGCTCTTTGAACTGCGCATGGGGCCCGATGCCTTCTTCCTCCTCTTCCTCTGTGGGTTTTGTCTCTTCGTTTCTCAGTCCCATTGAGAAATCCAACCCATTTGCTGTTGGCTCCTTTGTAGCCTTGAGAATAGCCTTCATCTGCTTGTTCTCTCCCCACTCCTCGTTCTCCCTTTTCTCTCCCTCCGGAGAAGGACAGGAAGCAAATGGAAACAAGGCCCAAACATCCGGCCCACCTGAGCTCATTACTGTTTCATTTTTCTCTCTCTCCCACGCATTCCGTCGCTACCTTTTCCACAGACCCCCGTCGGTGAGCCTGCTGGCCAGGTCGCAGTTGTAAATGAGAACTTGTTCTCAACTAGCCTACCTGGTTAAATAAAGGTGAAATAAAAAATAAAATATAAACATGACACACTGAACACATTGGCACACTGAATAAAAGTGTT